>NC_081413.1:306865351-306870351 GCF_030272615.1 Cryptomeria japonica
ATTTTGTTATTTGCATTAATTCTTGCATACCGGTATACTGTTACTTTATATTCTGCACATTCAGTTTTAAGAAAATTTCATAACCGGTCAGATACTGATTCACCCCCCCCCCCCTCTCAGTATCTGTGGGAACCCTAACAATTGGTATCAGAGCCTGGTCCTCTATTTTCAAAAGCCTAACAGCTTGAGGAAGATCTTGACACCGGTAAAGATGGAAAATCTGATGAAGCAACTTGAAGGAGCTCTTACTGACTATGATGCAAAGAAGTTGAAAAATATCAAATTAGAAGATGATTTAAAAGCAGCTCAGAACATTATTCAGGCACTTCAAGAAAATCTTACTGTTACAAGAAACAAGAGAAGAGAACTTTGTGAAAAATTGCAAAATGAAAATGATGAAAAGGAATCATTAAATGATATGATAAGCAAATTGAAACAAGAGATCGTGACAACAAAAAATGAAATGCAGGATATGACTATGAGATTCTGCAAAGAGACTGAGGACAAAAAGAGGAATGAAGAAGAATTGACCAGAAGACTAAGTGATGCAACAAATGAGAACACAAGACTTAGCTATGAAAATGATATGTTGAAGACAGATCTGATGCATACTCAAAATGACTCGAATGAACTAATGAGACAAAAAGAGATCTTGGAAAGGGAATTGGAAACTGCAAATCAACACAAAGAAAAACTCAAGAAAAGCTCAAAAGAACTTGGTACCTTATTGAAGAATCAAAAACCCAAAGGTGACACTTCTGGAGTTGGATTTGAAGCTGGAGAAAGCTCTGGTACTGCAAATACCCAGGATCAAAGCAAACCGGTAAGACCCTCTAATACTTACAAATTCAATAGAAAATGCTTTAACTGTAATAAATATGGTCATAGGGAAAATGAATGTAGATCTAGGAATTATCAGAACATCAATCCTCCCACCGGTCAATGCACCAAATGCAACAAAATTGGTCATAACTCTGAAAATTGCAGAATGAATGTAAGATGTTATGTTTGTGGAAGATTTGGTCATTTATCAAATAAATGCATAACACAAACCAGCATAGGTTATGGGAAAGCTATTCAGAAAAATAATGTAATTTGTTATGCATGTAACAAGATTGGTCATATTGCTAAATTCTGTAGAAGTAAAGGTACACCGGTAGATAACAAAAGTACTAGCTTGAAAGGTAAAGAAAAGGTTGAAGAGGTTAAGCAAGAATTTTCAAAGCAATGGATTAGAAAAGGTGATCTAAATATTGGGGTTACTCCTCCACCAGTAGAACCAACAAATACTTCACTGGCAGGACAATGTGATGCTCCACCGACAGGACAAAGCAATGCTCCACCGGTAGGATGTTCTTCATCAAATTGAAGAAAATTATCTTGAGGGTTTGGCAATTTAATGACACATGCTATTATTCCCTCAGTTAGAGAAAAGAAGTTGAAAATCCTTCATTACCGGCAAATAAAGTTGAGTTAATACATTGTCAGCAAACAATTAATGTGGTAGGTGGTAGAAAAGACTTTATAAAATAAGGTTTTTGGCTCCATTTCATTTCACCATGAATTCAAACCTTCAGAGAGCGCGAAAGATTTCCGAGCTAAGGCATTCCGAGCAAAGAGGCAAAGCACTTCAGCAATCAATCCATCCAAAGGCAGAAAAAGGTATTTATCATCATGGCATCCTCCTCTGCACCTGAATTCATAGCAAACCCTACAGTAGTCGAGGTTATAAAATGACCTAGGCCCATGTTTGAGCTAGTTCCCGAGGTAGCTAAGAAAGATGACAACACAGGTGCTTTTTCCCAAATTCCAAAGGGTGTTGTTTATGCAGAAGACCCTAGAATGTATATTCATTGCAACATAGAGGAATTAGGTGATGAAGAAATCAAAAACATGTATAAATCTATTATATGTGACAATGCCCGAAATGTGAAACCTGAACATAAAATTGTTGAAACCCTAGGATTCACTGAAATCCTCTGCATTCCTGAATTTCCCAAGGAAGTGGTTAGGATAGTTCTAAGCAGGGTACATGGATCATTCTTTTGGCTTGATTCAGTTCACAAAATTACTAAGGTAGCTGTGAAAGCAGTAACAGGGTTACCTTCCACCGGTACCAGACCCGATAAAACCAAGAAGGTCTCCAATGACCTAGTAATGAAATTAACTAGTGCAACATCTGACAAAAGATCATTGAGGGTTAATGATGTGACCGATACAAATGTGAGATTCATTAGCATGATTCTAGGTTACAAAGCAACTCATGCAAATAGGCTTAACTCTGTTTCCAGTTTATGCATAAAAAGTGCTCATGACATGGTTAAGAACAATGTAAAAATTGATATCTGTGAATGGTTAAAAGATGAGTTAATTGACAACTTAGCAAAAATCAAGAAGGATAAGAAAGGAACCTTTAGATTTGGAAATTTGCTTGTATGCTTAATGCTACATATAACCAAACAGGCTCCCGATATAGGCAACAAGGATTTTGGATTTGACATACCGGTAGGAAAACAATTGTTTGACTTGTTCAACAACATGGGTGAAAACAAAGAAGAGAATATTCATGAGTATTTTCAAGCACTAAAGGTCAAAATGAATAAGAGGATCAGACTATCACAGGAAATTGTCAACAAATATAAGGATGACATATGTTTTGTAATCAAAAAGGATGAGATATGGATGGAAGCAGTCATCCCAAGAACAATCTGGGTTACAGAAATGAGGTATGAAACAGATGACCACATAGTGGAAACTTATGCCAAAGCACTTCTGGAAGCCCCCAATGAACCAAAGGAAGAAGTATTTGGTAGTGTTGAGCACATTGAAAGTCAAATTCAATCTAAAAGGAGAGTAAAGAAAGTTGAGGCATCTATGAGGAAAGGAAGCAGGCAAGCAAAAGCCTTAAAAGATGATGTACTAAAGAAAACTGGCATAACAGAAGAAGAGTTGGCAGTCCAACAACCTGAAAATCATCTATCACTGGTAGATACCTCCTCAGAAGGAGATATGTCAGCAACTTTCAAAAGAGTTGTTAGGAAAAGAGACCCCTCACCGGTATCCACTCCTTCACCTAGAAGGACAAGACAGAAGCAACAAGTTGTAAGGTCTCCAGTCAAGAAAGCCACACCTAAGAAAAAGCTGACCCCCAAAAAGAAGAAGAAGACAGACACTGACTTGGCCCCTTTTGACATATTACTGAATGAAATCACAGGGGAAGGTAAATTGAAAAACATAGGGAAAATCTATGACACCCTATCAGAAGATGAGAAAGGACAAGTTGAGGAAAGTGTTATACTACACATGGACATGTATAAAAAAAATTTGATGCAAGTCCTAAATGAAATTCCTAATGAATTATATAAAAGACTTGAGGCCAGAAGGCAAGGAACAATTGAGTTGGATAAGAAAATTAAAATAGAAAAATTACTTGCAGTATACCCAGTCAACTCACCTAAGGAAATTGATGATTTGATAGCTTAGGCCAACCGGACAGTCTTTTCCACTACACACCGGCAAATATCATTAATGGTAGGTAGAGTTACTGAAGTTTCAACTGAAATAGAAGATGGTTGGGATAGATTCTTGATTGAAAAAGAAAAACAAGAAGAATATATGAATCCCAAGCCCATTCTGGTATATCAAAAGGACAAAGGGAAAGGTAAAGTTGGTGGACCGCAAAGTATCAAGATTAGAGACAACTTACCCCCACCTCCTTTAAATACTCCACCGGTAAAAACAACTGCAGAAGATAAACCGGCAGCTGAGAGCATGGACACTGAGGATAACAATCCTAATCCTGAAGTCCTATATACTGTAAATGTTGATACTCAAAAAATCAACATAGTGGTAGATAAGGATACCACAGATAAATCTGATAATAAAGAGCAACCGGCAGCAGATTCAGAGAAAAAGATGGAATCTAGAACACAAATAGAGCAACCAACAGAGCTAAAGGCTCCAGAACAGATGCCACCGGTAAGAAAAGATGCAGAGAAAACTGTGCTTAAAGAGATGGAGACACAAACAGACCTACCAAAGGTCAATACCAGCATGGTCCCTTCCACCGGCACTCAGTTTACTAGGTCACCATCAAATGTAACAGAGGTATTGCTCGATTCTATCAAGAAAATAACTGATTATAGCTCACAAGCCTATAAAGCAATAGATGATTCAATTCCAGTTTTGAAATTAATAGCTCCAAATTGTAATATAGCCAACAAAGATTCTTTAGGCCAGTTGGATACACTTTGTAAATATATTTCTGGAAATTTTGAGCAAACAAAGGTAGAAACTGTAAAGGAAAGTGTAGAAAAAGAGAAATAGAAATTCTTTGAGGAAGGAATAAAGAAGTGTAACAGGGAATTTGACACACTTCTACCAGAACTGTGCAATTTATTGAAAGAGCACAAAACTCTATATAAAGACACCTATAAGATAAACTTTTTGACCACGGATGTAGACAAAAAGATGAGCAAGGTACAGGAAGAGATCAATAAACTTGCTGATAATTTTGTTAACTCACCCGATACATTATCAATTTTTGAGGAAAAGATAACAAATTTTGAGGAAGAATTGCTCAAATTAGAAAGAGAAAAAGAGAAAATAATAAACAAGGCAAAAATTTTGAGATCTAAACTAAGTCCAAGATTGGACTATTTAGCATCTCTGCATAAGGAAATCTCAGAGGCACTAACATAGGGTAGCAAAACATCGGCAGAGCACTTGCACCATCTCACCGGTACAATACACAGAACTGAGATAGCAATAAAGGAGAGCAAGAAGTTTATGGATGGTATAAACTTAATTTTGGGAGATATTCTTCAGCTAATAACTACCCAACTACAAGGTTGAGGTTATGAATTGGTACAACTACAAATCTACTAATCTTTGTCATTGATGCCAAAGGGGGAGTAGTAGATGAGAAAATTCAAAACACTAGGATCACATGCTCAGGGGGAGCCCTCATATTTTTGGTAACATTTTTTGGGATACACATT